>NC_052538.1:35727642-35740142 GCF_016699485.2 Gallus gallus
CCCTGCCTGCTCCCGTAACCTTCTCCAGATGGTGACACGAACAGATGACTTCAGTAAGAGAGATCCCAGTTAAACACAGCGTGCCTTGGTGTCACAGCGGATGGTTTTTTCTGGATTTCACAGATTTTCGTGCTTCTCTCTTCCTTCAGAAGACACTTCATGAACTTGCCTTTATAGCAGAAGCCAGGGGATGCTGCCAGCGCCTGGAACGCGAGCGTTAGGAATCCGTGCTGTGTAAAGTACGCAGTCAAAGTGTGAATCTCATCACAGGTCCTGGGGCACGGGGAGGGAGAAGGGCAGGGAGGGAGGAAGTCAAAGAGGTGGGGTGTGCTGCTGTCAGAAGGGAAACGCTTGGAATAGAAAGCAAATTTCGGGTAAGAAATATGCTCCCTGGGGCGGATGGATGCCTGGCAAAGCAGAGAAATAAAGCTGGGTTCTCATCACCTTCACTGATAGTTCCTCAAGAACATGAAAACACTCACACTGTGGCAGTTGTGGCATGCTGGGCCATGCTGGAGCAGATGCGGGTTCCTCCTGTCACAGCATCTCCGCGGGAGGACAGCAAACACAGCCACGTTTGCTGCTTTACCATCAGGTGTTTTCTGTGTTGAGAACGAGGTCTGAGCAACGACTGCTTTCTTAACGAGCCTTCTCTGAACCCCAGAGCTCAGCTGTGTCGTTTTGGCTCAGCGTGCTGTGCAGGATAGATACATATTAGGTCCGAGATGGTGGTCTCATCTCTATCAGCTGGCTACAAAATTAGGACGCCTCTCCCTGTCTGACACCAAACGCAGCAGCACTCCTGTTTAAGAGCTAAATGAAGTCGAAGCACTGCCGCAGATTTTCTGTGCACCATAAAGCAACTTCTGCCACGAAGGGCACAGAGCACTGGGGAGCCCAGGCCTGACCCCCCTGCACACGGCTGCGCTCAGGCAGAGGGTGCTGTGAGGCTCAGGGTGGACGTGGATGCACAGCTCTGCGGTGATTTCTGTCTGCCTCAGAATATGTGGTTTTTTAAATTATGCAGGGCGAGCTGATGGGCAAAACTCCGGCAGATTTGATATTAAGACAGCTGAACAATAGGAAGTCATCAGTTTGTTTTCTGGATCCTAATGCAGTGGTTGCCATAAGAACACAAATTATGTGTACATTTTAATGCGTCTATGCTTCATAATTATGCATGGTTGTATGCTGTTATAATTGACATAAAATATAAAACAGGTCAAAGAGCAGCTATTAAAACTATTTTTCATTTTGCTTCCTGACAGTTAGCAACATCAATGCCTACTGCATTTAATAGGACCATACGGGGAATGCGAAGATATTATATAATTTCAACCATATTAAAGCCTCCAGAACTCGCAACCTCATTATTTCCTGCAGCGTCTCGCTGCAAACTGTATTACTTTATTTGGAATGTGTTCGCTTTCGGATTAAACAATTGAGCCACGTTAAAGTAACACGAAGGGGAAAACCATAAAACTTTTGGCTGCTTTTCACAGAGGTCGTTGTGTTGGGTTCAAAATTATCCCAGGAGCAATGATTTTCTGCCACCCAGGATAAAAAACAGCGTTGGAGTTGTGCTAATTCTGTGCAGTTACTTTAATCACTGGAGTAAATTCTACCAAAGAGCTCGACTGTAGTGTCAGCCTCCCCCTAATCACAGAAAGGAAAAAACAGAAGCAAAAGGATGGGTGTATTGATGTCCCTCCTCTTGGTAATGGCTGCATGAAGACAGAACAGCGGCGTACAGTCTGCCCCAGCTTTAACTCATTATTGATGATCCTATTGTGCAATGATGGCCAAAGGGTCGTACTCTGTTGTGGGTGTTTGGCTTTCTGGTGGAATTCATGCACTGTGTGCGCTGTGTGTTGTAATCGATCCTTCCTAAAATTAGGCTGGAGGGTGACACGTAACCTTGGCTGGGGACACCCGTGACTGCATCCCAGCCCTCAGCGCACGTCTGGGAGCACCGCCAGCCCAGCCCATGCAGTGGGATGCTGCAGTTGGGGATGATGGACACGGAGCAGTTACATCCAGGTCTGCTGTACGAGGCTGAATTGCAGCAAATGGGGCTGTTCAGGCTGCTTGTGCTTTGCACTGCTGCACACATGTTTCAGATGGTGGCTGAAATCGATCGGGGAAAGTGTGAGCACCTAATAAATATTGGCATTCCTGTGTCTCACGTGCTAAGTCTGTTTAGAGACTGGATATGTCAGGGCGCTGGTAATAGACTTCGGAGAACCTTTCGGTTCCACTTGGCCGCCTCGAGTCTGGTTCATGGGTAGGACTGAAAGTTATTGCCCAGTTTGTGCCATATGAGGGATGAGCTCAGTGTAATTTCCAAAGATGAAAGCGGCCACATTGCAGAAAGAGCCGTCATAAATGGCCGTGTGAGTGCCTTACGGGCGCTGTCTGATGTAGTGTGTTGGCTGTGGAGCACGGAGGGTTTGCTGGCTGCCCTTCCCTATCACTGCCATAGACCAAAGGCCTTCACGTGGGAGGTCTCTAAGGGTGTGTGAGATGCCTGTAGACTCTCATCTTTCTTCCCCTCCCAAACTGTAGAACAGTACTCTGCACTGTGCACCAGTGAGAGAAACGTACAGGCCCTGACCGTCAGTTCTGCAAGCCATCAAATAGGTGGAAATAAAACACTTTAGCAAAACGAAGAGATTGGACGTGTCAAGTATGGTGAACAGTGATGGGATTCATTTCTAGGAGAGCGGTCATGGCGGTGTGTGGTGGCCAAAGCCCAGCCCTCGCTGTGTGTTCTCCCGCTGCAAGTGGCTGCCGTGTCCTGGCTTGCCTCGTTGCTGCACTGCTCAGTTCTGGGTGTAGATCCTATGAGCCTGTGATTGCAGAGGACTGAGCGCCATGGAAAGGCGGCGTGCTGGATCCAGGAAGCTCCCTGAGTCACTCTGTGCTGCCCCCAAGTCCCCCATCCCTGAGATCTGAAGCACATCACCGTTGTTTCTCATCCCAGTGCTGTGCTCCTTCTCACAGCCGTGGAAATGGAGCTGTTAATGGAGCACTCAGATCGCTGTCTCCTCAGCTGGGGAATGCAACGACGAGCTGAGCTGTCCTGTGGGCTGGTTATTCATGCAGGCTTCGGCTCTTCTGTCCTCGAGCACAGCTTTACCCTCCCAGTCCTCTGAAGTAAAGATTGAGAAGCATATAAAAGCTTCGGATTCCATTACTGTAAAATGCATCAGAAAAGTGTTGAGCTAGGTAATTACCTTAATCCGACTGAAATAGTTGGTCACAATATACATTAGATGAGCATCTAGAGTCAGATTTGAACATGCAGTCAACCCGAACAAAATTAGCTCAGCAATAGTGGTCCGGATTTCTTAATTGGTTCTCGGTGCCAAGAACATTTAATGTTTGCAAAAGTCAGGTGCAAATCCTACAAGTGACACGATTTGAGAAGAGCTGGGGAGGCTGCGGTAAGCCTGGCGTGGCGCCCCACTGTCAGGTGCAGCACTGAGGGCTGCCCTCATTTACTGCTCTCTGTCAGGGTTCCTTTAAACTTCCATGTACTGATCCACAGTAAAAAGTAATGGTATGATTAACGTCGTAGTAATAACCTATTGCATTGAAAATACACATTTAACTCTAATTTTCATTGAACTACACAGAAGCTGAAAATATAATAGCATTTCCCAGCCAGTTGACAGTACATTTTAGTGCATTGTAATTGGCTATCTTGGCTTGTCTTGGTTTAATAAAGTAGATGGGATTCATGAAAAAGCTCAGTGGTCACTTAGCAATTGTTTAATTCCTGTAACATTGTTTTCTGAGTTAGAAAATTATTGTTTTTCAGTACTGTTAAATATTTATGAGGTGCAGTTGAGATGCGTGGCAGCACTGCGTAGTCCTGCTAAGCTCCCAAATTCATACCTTATTGGAAAAAAAGAAATACAACACAGTATTTCCAGTGCAAAAGAAGTATCTGTAGTGTTTCAGTCTGCAGAAACGTGGTTTGATTGAGTTTTCACTTTCCTAGGGAGGGTGCACAGATACCTTGGCACAGTAGAGCTGAACCATGCTCTGTCATGTTGAGCCCACGTGCATTGGCTGGGAGAGATTGGCAAAAGCTTAAGCTTGCTTGAAATTCCAGCCCGCTCCTTCAATACCTGGAAAGAGAGAATAGGAAAACTAGGAATTAGTGTCACACTAGGGCTAAACATGCCCTGCTGGAAACTGTACTGTCTTATTAGAAATTACTGCCCCGATACACAGGAAGATGTAGCAAGTTGAGCTTCTGGTAAAACGTGTGGAGGACACTTAAGGAGATTTGGTTTGCATCATTCCCTGTATTTCTCAAGGCTTTTCAGCTTCTGGAATCATAGGCTAAAATCTGATGCGTGGTGTGATGGGATGGGATGCTGTGCGGGCAGAGGTTGGGCTGCGCTGAGTTGTGTTGCGGTGTGTTGGGTTGCACTGGGCCACGTTGTGATGCGTCACATCGAGTTATGTCGTGTTGTGCCATGTAGTGCTGAGTTAAACCGGCCTGAGGCACGCAGGGCTGTGTTCCTGGATGGGGTAAAGGTGCTGCACAAACACAGCACCGCCAGCAGTGCCGCCCAGCTCTCCGGTCTGCCCGGCACACCCCTGCCTTGTGACCGGGCTCTGCGGTGGGCACCTGGTGCTGCTTCCCCGTGCACGCCCCATTTACACACTGATTCCCCCACCCGCAATCGCACCTCCACAGCTTCCCTGCAGCCATCACGGGAGCAGCAGTGCTGGGGAACCGAGATAGAAAGCAGAAGTGCTCCCAGGGCTTTGCTGCTGCTGCTCACCCGCAGTGCCCGGAGCTCTGTGCCAGCAGCAGTGTGTGGGCAGGGACACCTTCCTCTTTCTGCCACACATCTGATGCTTCCAGCACGCTTGGCAAACCAAAGGGGAAAGTCCCATGTGAATGGGCTGAGGGCGAAGGGAAGGAGAAGCTTTGCTGTTCCATTGCATAGGTCAGCAGCTTCTGCTGGCAGGGTTGGCAGGGGCTCAATGCGGACCTCGCTCCGAATATTTTTAGGTGGCAGCGTGCAGCGCTGGCCTCAAACAGATCTTTCCTATTTCCATTTGTATTCCCGAGTTCAACCCCCCCCATTTATACTGAACCGGTTCTATGAAATGCCACGTCTTTACGGCACGCTCGCGGAAACATTTAAGTTGAATAAAATTCTGGGTTCTCCACCA
This sequence comes from Gallus gallus, assembly GCF_016699485.2. Lineage (NCBI taxonomy): Eukaryota > Metazoa > Chordata > Aves > Galliformes > Phasianidae > Gallus > Gallus gallus. The sequence continues at coordinate 35,732,842 of NC_052538.1, forward strand.
CTCTTTCATTCAGCAATGGGTCTGAATTGTGACATCTTTTGTCAAAGGCATCTTCCAAAAAACACTGCAATTTCTGAAGGAGAAATTAGATTGTCTTTTAAAGTAATATAACAGTTGTGCAATTTTTGCCTTTTTGACCCTTCTTATTTCCTCTGGGTTTTAAGTAGAGGCCTCCAATTTAAAACCTATTATACTCCAGAGGCTGCTTCCACCCTCTCAGCAATGTAACCATGCTGTAGTCTCTGCCCTGTTATTTTAACACTTGTTGGCTTTGCTTTGCATCGCCTTTGATTTACCAATACACGGTCTGTGCACGCTGCCGTCTGTATGTTAACTGTCTGCATGTTAAAGAAGGCGTTGCTGTATGTGTGCCTCATATCAGCACGCTGCCACACAAAAAGCAGCACTGATTACTTTTAGCAGCAGTGTGAGAATACGCAGATTTCTTAAAAAAAGAAAAAATGACAGCTGAAATGTATTATGTAAGAAAATATTTGCATGAAATTTGTCTTTCCTTGTCAAGAGAAAGAAACACGCTCAGAATTTGGTCTATGCACACAGCATCACCTGTCTGTGCCACTTCCAGCTCCTCGCGGCCCAGTGCAGGTGCGCCCAGCCCAGCAACAGGGGGCACAGCCAAGGAGGGATGCTTTTAGCCTGGGGAGGAAGCTCAGCTTTATGACAAAAAAAGGACTTGCTTCCCTCCTGCTGCATCCCCACAGAGAGCCCGCAGGAGCCCGTGTGCACCTGGGCTCAGCTTTAAGCACCAGTGGGCAGCTGGGCAGGGCCGCGTGCTTGAGAAGTAGTTTGGGAGTGCGAGCTGGATGGGGGCTTTACTCACTGATGTGCAGCCTGGGAGTGCTGTCGTCAGTGTTTTCCAAGGCAGCATCTTCTGCGTCTCGGGCAAGAGGCAATGATGCTGCTGAAAGCAACAAAATCTCACCCGCCTTATAATTTCAGCTTGCAAGTATCAACTCGTTTCTCAGACGTGCATAGAAGAACATGGGAAAATATTGTGTTTCTGGGTGCCCACTTGGTACAATTTTATTAAGCAGTTTACAAATGAGAACCTGTGTCCCCAGAGTTATGTCTGCATAGGAAAATATCCATAGTCATCTGTCAAAATGCCAGATTTCTTACTAGATCTGCTGTGGTGAGGAAAAAAAAGAGATGTTAATTAATTCTGTGAAGAGGACAGTCTTAAATAATAGATAAGAGCCATGTCCAAGGTGTGCAGTGTTCTCATCTCCTGGTCTCGCCATGCCCCGTGCTGCTGGGTGCGGGTGAGAGGGGCTGAGCACAGAGTGCTGCCCACGTCCTGATGCTGCCCCTCGTTCTGTCCCTCTGGGAGGGGGAACGCCAGGAGGTGCCTGGTGTGAAGTCAACAGACAGTGTTCAGAGGAGCCCTGGGAGCTCTGATGGAAAGCACAGCCGTGTTAGCGTCACATGCAGGTGGTTCACCCGCCGGGAAGGAAGAAGTAGGCTGTGCGTGCTTCCCTGTGATTTAACGTAATGGCACTTCTGTGAGTTCAGGGCATAAACATCACGAGCTCACTTCTGCCTTTTTGGTTTTTTCCCTCTTGCTTCCCTGCATTGCAGGGCTGGGAGGCAGAAGGAAAGCCCCACGCTGAGGGGCTGCCCAGCTTCTCGAGCCTGGCAGGGCAGCACAGGGCACGTGGGGTGGTGGCACAGACACCAGGAACGAGAATGGGACAGAAGTATGGTCACCGAGTGCTTGCGTTGGAAGGGACCTCACAGACCCCCAGCTCCAAACTCTGCCGTGGGCAGACATCGCCACCAGATCAAAGAAGCACGTGCAACATGAGTGATGTCCAATGTCAATCCATAGCCCGCCCTGTGCTCGCAGTGTCATCTCCTTTGCTGACGACCGGGAAGGCATCCCAGCACCGTACAGGGTGAGCAGTGCCAGCAGCATGCACTCAAGTAGCTGATGTGACTGAGGACATGTTAGAAAGAACTCAAATATTAATAATATAATAAGCTATAAATTAGTTATTAAGGTTTTGATCCACTGAAGTCAACGGCACATTTTTCACTCACTTCAATGGCAGGAAGGGCGAGCCCTGTGAGCATCATATCGTGTTTAAATGGATGATGTTGTGAACTGTAATACTTTTAAAAGCAAGGGGAGAGCAAATCAGGGCAGCACTATGCTAATCTGTAGCTGGAAGCCAGATAAATCAACAGAAACGAGCTCCATTCCTGAGCTGACGTTCAGATTTCCTCTTCTCCTGCCTCTCAGATGGCTGCGGCAGGGTGAGCATGCCATGGAGTTCCTGCTCTGGTGCCACCACTGGCCCATTGGTCCCATGGCAGCAGCTGCAGATGCCAGCTTTGCTGGGCTGCAAACACCTGGGGCCTCTGCTGAAGGTGTCCCCAGAGACGGCCTGGACCAGTGGCCCTGGAGGTTTCCACCATGCTCCAGAGTCCTGTGCAGTCCTCGGCCTTGCAGGACTGTGCATACAGCAAACTTCCAGCCCCAGCAGGATCCCTGGCAGTGTGCAGATGTGCCATATCCATATCTGTACCGTCTCCTATGGCCATGCTGGGTACCTTCTGTACTCATCCCAGAACTCTGCTGGCAGTGCAGCACACTGCTCCCTATCTGGCCATGGGCCTGTGCAATATCCTCCTCCTTTTTCTGGTAAGCTATTTAAACTCTGGTGTTTTCATAGTGCACATAATGTTCTCTTGCACAAAACCAACAGAAAGAGGAAAAAACAGCATTTTTCAGCTTGTTTTCCCATTGCAAACTTATTAGGCACACACTGTTGAACATTTCTTTGCCAAATGTTGCATCTTGATTGTGTTGCAAAGTGTCTGCAAAAAGCAGCCCAGCTAGAAAAAAAAAAAACACAAAAAATCTGGGTTTGCCACAAAAATATCTCAAATCAAAATCAAATGGTAAACTCTGCATTCTTCCCACAGCTTCATTTAATTTTGCCTGTTCTTTTAATGCCCAAGTAGGAGTGTTGAGAAAAAGCTGGGGAATACCGAGGAAGTGTTCTTGTTAGTACAGACAAATAACATTTTCTGATTTGTTCTGGGGCTTTCAATGCTCTTGTTAGAGATCTCCCCATCTCCTCCCCTGGCATACTGCTGCATGTCTGTGGATCACGCAGCGCCCGGCACGCCACGTAGAAGTGTGCACGCTGCCCTGCACGTGTCTGTCCGTTACCATGGCAATGATGCTTCTCAGTGAACATAACAAACAAACCGCATTAAAAAGAACAAAACCCAAACAATCCCTAATTAAATTAAAATTTGGCAGCAAAAATTACATTTTTCCCTCTAAATATTAAACATTTGTAAGGAGCCCATTGGCCACGTCTGTTCATGACACTGACTCCTGGCCTCCACTGTTTACACGTTCCTCAGTTACAAAATGACCTTCCATGCCATGTATCCTCAACTGCTCTTAAGCATAATCCTATGTTACTGAGTAAGTTATAAGGTTTTGTGTAAATGATGTGACTTCATGAGGAACTGGGGCTCTGAGAACTTGCCCACCAAGGAATATTTTGCAGTGAGAGCAACCACTGGCACAGCCTCCTCAGGGACATGGTGAGTTCCCATCCCTGGGGGTTTTCAGGACATGCCTGGGCTGGTAACTGGGTAATCCCATGCAGGCTCCCTTTTCCCATGGGAGGTGGGACTTGGTGACCACCCAAGATCCCTTCCAGCCTGCGCAGTTCTGTGGTGCTATGGTGCTGTGACACCACGGTGTGCACAGCAGCACTCATTTCCCCAGGTGTTCTGTCTGAATGTATGCATAGAAATACAAAAAGGGGGAAAGTGGGGTTTCTATCCTAGGGACATGGAGTCAGTCCTGCTGTGCCTGTAACACACTGATGAGACCAGGCTGGCCACCTGGAGGAGGCTGAACAGCACTGCCAATGATCCTTGGAGGCAAAGACCTTGGTAATCCACATCTCACCACAGCAGTGGTCAGTGTGGGACACATCTGCACTGTGCTGTGCCGTGGCTGTTGCTCTGGGGTCACCCCATACATGTGGGCTTAAGGAAATGCCTTGACCCACTTCAGCCATCTCACTTTGTGCAAGCCTCCATTGGCTCGTGCTGCAGCCTCCGGGATCTTCCCAAGCCGGATGCTGCCCTACGGCTGTCCCCTCCCTCTGAGCATTTATTAGTGCCCAAACATCAAGCTCTCTGCCTCTGAAGATCATTAATCATAGATATAATGTAATGACAGCTGGGTCGCGTCCCACTAACTAAGTACACCTTGTTTGCCTCAAAATGCTAATCACTGCTCTGAAACATTAATGAGGGACAATTGGTATTAAGCCTAATAATTGTGTGTGGTCTTGCCACAGATTTATTCATAGGAACCTGGTTCGTTTGTCATGGTAAAAAGCAGCAAAATCTGGTTGTGCAAAGCACCTCGCCATATAGCACTGGCATAACAAAACCTCGCCAAAATGTTTGCATATTGATCACATTAACTATTGTGGGGGGTTCCCAGAAAAAGGTGGAGTCCATTTCCAAAAATCTCAGCACAAATTAGATAGCATTTTGGGAAATCTCGCCACCCCCTGGCTTCTAGGAAAATCTGTGTGAAATAACTTGTTTTTCCACCTGGAAGAGCGTCTGTGCCATGGTAACCTCCAGCCAAAGGGCTCTGCACAGGGCAGCAGCTGTGCGGAGGGGCAGGGACGTGCAGCCTGGGAGGGGGACCAGCCTGAGCATCGTCTTCTCTGCTGCTCCTGAAAAGATGGATTATATCAGGGAGTTTCCAGGGGAAGAGGGAAGGCGAAGGGCTGTGCGTCTCTGAGCGGTCATCAATGCCGGCAGTGTCTGGGGGCCATGTTCCAGGGCACACAAGGCCATCTTTTGAACTCAGCAGGACACCCTACTCGCAGCCATTGAACAGCCGCCTGAGCCCCACGTCAATGCTGTTTCTGAGTGCTGCTCTCAATGAGGCCATTTATCCCTGCGCATTTTGTCCTCTGGAGCTTCCCTGCCCGCAGGCCTGGCTGCTCCACGGCCCTCCTGAGGCAGCACTGGCCCTCCAGCAGGCCGCGTGCGGGCAGGCCTGGCCCCCTGGCAGGCCTCGTGTGGGTAGACATGGCCCTCTGTTAGGCCATGGGTGGGCCAGGAGGCCTTGCACAGGCAGGCCCAGCCTTCCAGTGTGTTTTCTGCCCTGCCTACAGAGTATGCTGCACAGCACCTGGTGTTCTCATGTTCTGATGTTTGCTGCTAAACTGCTCTGTGGGGTTATTCGTAGGAGAGGGTGTGGGAGGCAAAGCGCACAGTGAGCATGGTGGGCATGGTGAGGCTCCGGGCTCTGAGCTGCTCCCTGGCAGCACTGGCCCCAGTTCAGGCACCTGTGAGCAGCCACAGCTGGCAGGGCACTGTGGGGGGCAGCCAGGGAGCAGCTCAGGTAAATGAGGGCTGCTGTCACTACTGGTCACAGTGAGCTGTGCCACAGTCACCACAGGCACCTCAGAGAAGAGGCCTGGTGGCACCCAGCGCCATGGCAAGCTGCTGGGCACGAGCCTGCCTGCGTCCTGGGCCTGCAGAGAGACACCGAGCGTACTGAAACATGAGGATTTGTAAAGCTGTTCTGTAAGTAAGTGATGCACACAAGAGTGGGAACAGTTCTGGAATGAGTAGGACACCAGTAAAATGTATTTTGCTGTACACGTTAGGCAAATCCAACGTGCACATAAATTAGAAGCAGAGGAGAAACAGCACTCAAAGCTGAGTTTGAGAAAACTCCTGTGCAAGCAGCTCCAGTGGCAGACATGGAGCCACAGCCGCTGCCCAGTACTCCCCGGTCCCCACCTCAGCACTGGCACAGCCGGGATGCCCCGAGGCACTGCCTGCAGCACAGAGATGGGGTAGGGGATAAATGAGGGGTGTCTGGAAGTAGTGAGTAGCATCCTGCAGTGCCTGCAAAACTTTGCACTTGGCTTTCTTGCGATGCCAAGGGCTCACTAGGTACATGAGGTGAGAATGAGCCCTTGGCACACATGCTAATCTGACGCTGCGGTTTTATTTTGAAGTATTTTTGCTGCTGTCACTAATATGCTAATGATATGCCCTTGCTGTCTGGAAGACGCCCAGTGATACAGCACTGGCTGCATTTCTGTGCACAGAAGCAAAAACCTGGGGTTCAGCAATGATTGCAATCTGCTGCTCAGCAAAGGAAGTGCTGGTAGCACAGATTTAGATATCAGAAAGAATGGTGATAATCTTATTAATGGAGCTTTTCATCTCCTTTGAGTCTTTACTTTGCAAGGCAAGAAATACAGCAGGTGGCAGATAGATGTCAATTCTTATGCTTATTTAGAACTTGTGCAGCATTTCTTCATAAAGAAACAGGAAGGACGCCCTCCAGATTTAGACAGAAAGATCAGACATTCTGCTTTGATTAGAATAAACTGCCAAGAATTAGCCTGTACACATGTACTGGATGGGCTCTGGGAGGGGGTCTGGAGTCCCCCCTGTCAGAGCTGGGGAGCAGCCGGGCAGCTGTGCTGGAAGCCTGGCCCTTATGTGTGGGTCTCAGCACAGCAGCAGTGCAGGCACGGGGGGAGCTCTGTGCATGCTAAAGCAGGACAGGCCCTGCTGTGCTGTGGCCCTGGCAGGGGCCCCACGGCCTCAGAATTGGGAAGCAGCTTTCTGGCAGCAGTGTGGGTTTTCTGGTGCCCGGGCTGAACTGAGAAGCTGGCATAAAGTCAGTCCTGCTTGGACCGGCATGAAAAGCCTTCCTTTTTTGTCAGTGACACAAAATGCTGTTTTGGAATGGCTGAATGGCCCATTTGACCAAGAAAAAGACTTTCAAGTTACATGGTCCGTTAAAAAGTACATTAGTCCTATAGCTGAAATCTTTTTCTGTTTTCTCCTTTTTTGTATTTGCCTTTGGCTAAACTTAACAACTGGCTTGCAAATAATTTTGGCTGCTGGAAATTTTCCTTCTTCCATGAACCCATCTTCCTACAGAACTGCTCATTTCTCTGTCCGTATCATCAACGCTTTTCCACGAAGATTTTCCCATTCTCCTTGACCTTAGATGGGAAAAGTGGCAGTGCCAAGGCTGAGCTGTTAGGCTTCCCCTTCAGCAGGCACAAGTTTGCTGGAAGTTGAGGGACAGCTCTGCACCATGCAAGCAGGGATTGCATGCCATGTCCTCATGGAGTGCTGCTGCTGAGCAGAGCACTTCAGGGCCACAAGCAGAGGGGGATCACCAGCTCCCAAATATTTCCCTCTGTGAATATTGCCATCCTCCCCAGCCCGCCTGCAGCTGCCAGCCAGAG